>NC_055665.1:1617631-1642631 GCF_017976325.1 Chelmon rostratus | reverse complement strand
TCTGGCCTCTGATCCCCCTGAAGAGCTTATCTGGCCTGAAGAGACGAGTTCAGGGCAGATAAGCTCCGGAGCGGAGGACGCTTTTTAAATTGGCACCGCGACCTTGACTCGAAGCGAAGGAAGCGAGTCGAGAGTCATCTCTCCGTCCGTCCTCTCACCCGCAGAGACCGTCTCCCCGGGGCGAGGAACCAGAGCCCGAGGGAGAGGAGGAGGAGGAGGAAGAGGGGAGGCGCAGGAGGAGAGTCACGGTGCGGATTGACTGACAGGCCGGCGCTCTGGAGAAGTTAAGGTTGTTAACATGATTCTTCACGCCGCAGGCATCAGTGAAGGTCACGAAGCGCTGCTGGATAAAGCTGACACATCGCCGCTCCACAAACCACCTCGTTCATTTTCCTTCTCGACTGAAAGTCTCTCGTGAGTCCGGTCGTCCTCAGAGACTTTGAACAGGGGAGTCCTCCGTCGATGCCAACAGACGTTTTTTTTTATAAGTTTTATTCTAAAGAAAAGTGATTGTATTGAACAGTAATTATCGCTGAGTGCTAATGAGTAAGACTCAGACTTAGCTCCAGGTCTTTATTGTTCCTTCGTGGTCTGATCAATGATTTGGTGCAGCTCTGTGGATGTTGCTCAGATTTCAGTAGAAAAAGGTTGAAATCATTTTTCTTTTCCCTCCAGAATTTTCTCTTTGAATCCGTCTGCTCTGCGTTTATGGCCACTTTTCAAATTTTCCTGCAAAGCTAATCAGAGCAAATAACGAAAAAGCGACATAGTACATCCACTTTGCAAGCAGGTTATTACGACCATTATCTATCGCTAGGCGGCGACCTCTAGTGGCTGGAGGACGCAAAGGAGGAAGTCAGGTGACGTAGTATAAAGAGCAGGAAAGCCCTCATGTGGAGGAAGTTGGAGGCCGATGTTCATGTTTGAAACCGAAAGTCAGCGTTGACCCGCGGGATTGTAAAAAAAGACGTGGCCCGAACTGACCAATCACAATCACAAAAGCTTAGTTACATTACAGGTGAGCGTCATACAGCCAGAGGAGGAATGTAACTAAGTACATTTACTCAAGTACTGTCCTGCAGAGCAGTTTTGAGATACTTCTGCTCCACTACATTTTGGAAACCTGTGCTGTGCTTTTACTTTTTTTTAACTACATTTATCAGTCACAGATTCAAAACATTAATGCAAATAAATGAATCAAATAATAAATGATGAGATGTTTCAGATTAAGCCACCCAGCAGATGTTGACATTAGCTTTACAACACATGAACGCATCGCTCATTATAATCCACTGACAGAGGCACTGTGCTGTAGGTGCAGCATCGTGGCTTTGTGCTGCAGAAGTATGAATGAAGCTGGAGTGAGTTCACTGTCACTTCCTGTTATATCTGTCATCCTCCCTCAAAGGCATCTGAAACGAGGAGAAAGACGCCAAACACAAACTGCGGCTCCAGCTGGAAGCTCGCTGAAGCCTGGCCTGAAAAGTCTGCGGCCACACTAGCAGCTCCGCCCATCCGCCCATCCACCCACCCATCCATCCATCCATCCATCCGTCCGTCCGTCCGTCCGTCCATCCATCCACCCATCCACCCACCCATCCATCCATCCATCCATCCGTCCGTCCGTCCGTCCGTCCGTCCATCCACCCATCCACCCACCCATCCATCCATCCATCCATCCGTCCGTCCGTCCGTCCGTCCGTCCATCCATCCACCCATCCACCCACCCATCCATCCATCCATCCATCCATCCATCTGTCTGTCCGTCCATCCACCCACCCGTCCATCCATCCATCCACCCACCCATCCATCCATCCATCCATCCATCCATCCATCCATCCGTCCGTCCATCCATCCACCCATCCACCCATCCACCCATCCATCCATCCATCCATCCATCTGTCTGTCCGTCCATCCACCCACCCGTCCATCCATCCATCCACCCACCCATCCATCCATCCTCCCTCAGCTGTAAGAGAACAACAGCAGTAGCAGAGTGTGATGGGAGACAATTAGCGAGGACACGTCAACACACACATGAACAGACACGATGATGTGTAACAGCCCTGAGGGTGTGTGTGTGTGTGTGTGTGTGTGTGTGTATTCCGGGGGAGGGGGTTTACATGCAGAAAACAGATGTGCAACATTTCTCACATACATGTTAGCAAACATGTGCACACAGCTGGGGTTGCAGCTCATCGGCGCGCCGCTCTTCGCGTGCGCTAACAGGCGGACGCTTTGTTTTTGATGGATGTTGTTCAGCCACTGAAGGAGAAGTAAAGTCTGCAGATTCTTCTTCATCGCTCAGCAGAGAGAGGAAGACAGAGATGAGAGGGGGGAGTCAGTTTGTATTATCAGCGTGTGTCGGTGCAGGACAGCGAGAGGAACAGCTCGACTAAACCGGAGAGAAAAGACGTCTCTGTTCGCTTCTGTTATATAATCCCTGTTCACAGTCTGCAGCTCCGTCTGAGCGCGTCCTGTCATTATCGCTCGCCGTTAACTCGAAAAACATCTGACGCGCTTCCACAAGTGCTCAGAAATATCAGCCGTCCACACGAGAACTCCTTCTGCAGACCGAAAGCAGAGCTGCAGCAGCACGTCCGTCCATTAAGTCCACAGTGTTACTGTCACTGTTCTCAGACCAGCTGTCCTGTCTTCGTTTGCAGGGACACCTGTCCGTCCACAGAGAAGGCAGGACGCTTACAGGAATATCTGAGGAACATCAGGGGACTTTAAGCCTGACTGCAGCTGAAGCGGCACCAGATCTGAGGCCAACATCTAACAGCATAAAGCACGTCTTCATCGGGCGGAGCAGACTTTTAAACACCTGCGCAGGATGGGCGGAGCAGCAGAAAAATAAAGATAAATCATAGAAACATTATAGAAACATGCCGGATGAAGCTGAATTGCATTAAGGCAAAAGTTGAGCCCGGTCCAGCTTTTTGCTGAGGCCCTCCTCGGTGTCGGGACCCCCGCCGCCTCAGTGCGGTGGCCCTGGTTGAAGTCATGTGACCAGGATCAGAGGTGCAGGGGTTAAAGGTCAAACAAAGAGCCGCAGGGTGGAGGCAGGGAGCGAGAGAACAGCTGGAAACAGCTGGAAAATGGATAAAAAAAGTGTGTGTGATCGTCATCACATCAGCCTTGATCACCACTTTGCTCTACTCAGGGTATCACAGGAGACGCTGCCGTGTGTGTGTGTGTGTGTGTGTGTGGCCTCTGATGTCGGCTCCAGACTGTCATTAATTAACACAGATGAAGGCTTCTGGAGATCTGACACTTGGCTGTGTGTGTTAGAGAGGCAGCATAAGTTATGATCACATGATTCACTGCACATGTATTTAATCTGAGTGAGACTGGAAGTGTCCGAGAGAGACGTCCATCAACTGTGTGTGTGTGTGTGTGTGTGTGTGTGTGTGTGTGTGTGTGTGTGTGTTAACCAGGTGTGTTTCCAGTTGGGAGCTCTGTGGGATGCATCTGTACTGCCTCATGTTTCTATGTGTGTGTGTGAGAGGATCAGGTGTTTCCGTGTGGTTTCATGCGGGTCACGGCGTCTCACTCCGTAGTTTCACACCTCATTTTATCCTCCATCCCTCTGTGTGAAGGTAAACGCACCATAAAAAGCTCACAGGGTTGATTCCTGTCCTTCCAGCTCACAGACTGTCTCCTGAATCCACCATGAAGTATAAACTGCATGCTGATGCCCACAGTACACCAATTATCCATTTTTAATGAAACAGACATTATAAAAGGAGCAATGAGTCCAGTTTGTGGCGTCACGTGAAGAGAAAATTATTCAGGACTCTGTCAGTCGAGTCACTGATTTAAAACTCGTACAGTTAAAGGAAAGTTCTGAAACTTTTATTTGTCTTTGTGAGAGTGAGACATGAGATCAATATGAATCACATGTCTGCCTGTTAGGTTCAGAGCTGGAGTCAGGCTGTGGTTAGCCTAGCTTAGCATAAAGACTAGGATCAGGGGGGAAAAGCTAGCATGGCTCGTGTTTTCTCAGCTGTTCAGAAACGATCATTGAAGATCAAACCAGCAAAAAAACTGCTTTCATTTCACTTTAATCGCTTTTCAACGACGCACACTCAGCATGTCATGTGTTGCGTGTTGTTGCGGCCCGGATGCGATGACCTTGTCCTACTTGGTGATTGGTGAGCGGTCTCGCCTGAGGCTATTGCTGATTGGCTGTCAATAAGCTATTAGAGCAACAGATAGATACAGAAACAAAGGGGACAAAGTGGTGGAGAGGTAGAGGGTGGATGAGGACGCATCGGAAAGAAACAAACTCTAATAGCTTATAGTCCTGCTAGCGCCCCCTGAGGCTGAGATCTTCACTGCAGCCTCCATACTGAATCTGAACCACACATCTATCAACACCTCGCAGGCTCTCTGGTCGACATGTTGTCTCTGGACAACATGTTTGTTGTTTTATGGAGTGTTACATGCTGGAAATATAGCTTCCTTTGTGATGAAGCTAGGCTAGCTGCTACCTTCTGCTTCTAGTCTTTGTGCTAAGCTAGGCTAAACTCATCCTGGACAAACATAAGGCTGATATCTCTTCTCATCTCTGAGAACGTACAGACTGCTCCTTTAACCTCTGGGTTCATCAGCTGATGATCTGTTTTAAATATGATCACATCTAACGAGCTGCACGTTCGTTTCATCCTGAACTGCAAACGTGATGAAAATGGACCATTATTTATGAGTGTGTTGCTGCTTTGTTGCCTTTTAAAAAGGTCATTCTGGGGAGCTCCAGTGAGTGGTCACAATAATTTATCCTGCAGCTACACACACACACGCACACACACACACACACACACACACACACACACACACACACTCTGAAATACCAACAAACAAACACGCGTACCGACACTGGTGTGATCAATGTATGTGACAGTGACAAACACACAATCACTGTGAAGCTCAGCAGCCTCGAGGACACGCAGTCCTGTGGTGTTTGGCGTCTCACACACACACACACACACACACACACACACACACACACACGAACAAACAAACACGTGGTGTGATGGCAGGTTGCTTCAGGCCTCGGGCTAAATCCAGAAATAAAGACAATAGAATAAACAGGAGAAAAAAAACTGTGTGTGTGTGTGTGTGTGTGTGTGTGTCACCTCAGGGCTTCCAACCACAGAAGACAGACCAGGGCCATGTTTGTGTAAGAATGTGTGTCTGTGTGAGCTCTGCACAAACACACACGTCGGCTGAGACAATTAATACGAGTAAAGATGGAGGCTGCCGTCTAACGAGCGAACGGACCCGTCTGTGTGCACGTCGCTGTGCACGTCGGTGTGCACGCGGCTGCATTAATTGCAGCCAAAAGGAACAATTTTCTCATCCAAATATGCAAATAAACGCTCTCGTTGCAGTTAATGGGACGGTAAAGGATAAAAGGTTTGTGCTCTCTGACGTTTGCTTCACTTTTCTGAAGCTGCGTTCACGTTTTCTTCAGCTCACAGTTTGCAGCTCAAATGTGAATCCAGGATCAGACTCTCCTCGCTGGATCTGACCGGCCTCAGCTTCTAACAAGTGTAAGTAATCACATCTGCTAAAACTCAAAGATTCAGCTGTTCTGTGATCAGATTTTTCCAGATGAAGCAGCAGCAACAACAGCGCGGCAGCTCAATTAGCGCTGACGACTGTGGCTACAGCCTAAACGTGTCTAACACGTCGAGCTGTGGAGCTGATCGTCTTAAAATATTCACCGGACGTGATGAAAGTTTAACTGGTCTCCTGACGCCGATGAGACGCGACGGACTCCATCGTCTCCACGCTCGCTGTGGTTCGTGCTTCCCTGAACAAAGATGGCCTCGCAGACAGAACATCAGCTCCACAACAGACCAGTCTTACTCTGACTTTTGGGAAAGTTACTCATGAGATGAATCAGCTTCAACCAACAGAGTCACTGACTTTATTTTGGCCTGCATAGTTAAAGACATTAAGGCTGAAAGTTATGGATGATTATGAGCACGGCCGCTCTGAGTGACAGCTAGCTGCTCGGCTTCGGTCAGCAGGCTTCATTCATTTTGTGTTTTTCAGGTGCAGCGAGAGCACAGACATCCTGAGCTTTACATCGTCCAATTAAACAACAGCGTTTCTAAAGTCGCACAGCTTCAGATGCTTCGTTACGGTTTCCTCCATCAGCCTGTGTCAGCGCTCGCTTCACGACTGTTTCCATGCTGCTCATCATCTTCAGGTCAAATCAGCCAATTCAAGCACACACACACACACACACACACACACAGAGGAGGAAAGCTGCCTGAAGTCATGAAGTCATAAACAAGAGGACAAATAAGTGTGTGTGTGTGTGTGTGTGTGTGTGTGTGCGTGTGTGCTTCCTGTACATTTATTGAATGTCAAGGATAAAACAGAGTCAGTGGAGTCGCTGCCATCTGCAGTGATGGATGACCTGCCAGAGACAGAGAGAGATCTGTGTGTGTGCGTGTGTGTGAGTGTGTGTGTGTGTGCGTGTGTGTGTGCGTGCATGTGCATGATGTGGATGCTGGTTTGCAGTCACATGAAAGCAGTTAATGTGGTGAAATCTGTGTGGGAATGTGTGTGGAGGATGCAGTGTAGAACTGTGTGTGTGTGTGTGTGTGTGTGTGTGTGCGTGTGTGTGTGTGCGTGTGTGTGTGTGTGTTGACTGCTCAGTGTCTCAACATCCTGTCACAACTCCACCAAAGTTCACTACAACACAACAACACCACAAATTGAAACATGCGTGCAGTGAACGTCAGGGTCGGGTTTAATTAAAGGTACTGATGAGTACTGATGGAGATCACGCTCAGATTTACTTAAACCACAGAGAGAGAATCTGTCGAGCCAGCTGACCAATCAGAGGCCGGCGTGCAGAGTGTGACTTCCACCGGACGCCACGGCCGCGGCCACCCAGGCCTCGTTCCCACAGATCAAATCACAACCAGCGCAGACGAAAGACAGGTCGCCTCAATCAGCCGGCCAGTTTACAGCATGCTCAGCTCCGTGTCGGCCAATCACACACACGCACACACACACACACAGTCTGCTTTAACACAAACAAAGCTTCCTGTCGGGGCTCTGGCTGGTGGCGGCCGTGTGTTCAGACCTGGGGAAGCTCCAGGTGAGCAAACACAACTGATTTCTGCAAATAAACAGCAGAGATGCAGTTTGGATCGACTGATTAGTCAGATCGGACCAGAACGCCGAGCCACCGCCGCTCCAGATGTGGAGAGGTTAGGCTCTTAGTCAAACATTTGCTTTGGGGGGGGGGTTGACGACCATGACGGCATCTGGATGTCGTTTCATCCTGAGCTTCAGTGACACTGATTGACTTCAGGTGAATATTGACCGAGTTCAGCAGTGATTTGAAATATTTCTACGAGTGTGTTTTGGATGAGCGGGAGACTGTTTGCCCTGAATTCAGCCTGCCAGGCAGAGCTTCCACAAATCAATCAGTTCATTTAAATGATCAAGTTCCTGATGATTGACATGTTATTGGCAAGATTAGGAAAACCTTTCCTCCACATTGTTTCTTTTTTCAAACTTGATCGTATTAACTAAGACGTTTCTTTAAACCACGACAACCAACAGCTGCAGTGAACAACAGTGCGCCTTTGACCTCAGCTGGATAACCTCAGCTGGATAACCTCAGCTGGATAACCTCACTGAAACCTCGCTGTTGTTTCTGGAATGATGACAGTGTCTGACAGAGTGACTTTATTAATTCAAATGGGAAAGTGCAGCATTACAGCAGCGAAGTGAAGCAGAGCAAAACAAACACGCGCTTCTGTCCAATGCTCTGAAATAATCACATGCAGGAGAGGCATCAGAGTGTGTGTGCGTGGGTGTGTGTGTGGGTGTGTGTGTTAATGCCATTTTAAAACTAAAATCTGTGTGTGAAGAGAGTCGAGGTGTGTTTACTCTGCTCACCTCACACACACACACACACGGTCAATTCTGTTTGTCCTTTAACGATCTGCTGGCAAAACGCTCACCCTCTGTGTGTGTGTGTGTGTGTGTGTGTGTGTGAGTGAGTGTGTCCCTCACACACCAACAAACACACACACACACACACACATACTTGGCGATGATGTGAGGAGGGTTGTAAGGAATGAATGAAAGGGTGGAAAGTAGCCGCTGACGGTTGAGGTCGATTCAAACTCTGCTGGAAATGAGCCAACACACACTCACTCACTCACACACGCACACACACACACACACACATCTCAATGAATAAACACCACGCAGTTTATTCTGCAATAAACTCACTGCTGCCGCTGTTTTAAAGGACCAGACATGTTTCTTTGCAGTCTGTCCTCTACATCACAGATTACACATCACATTCCTGCTGACCTTTGACCCCACCACATGTAAACCCCTGGTGAAGGCCCTGCACAAAGACTATCAGGACCTAAATCAGTTCATCTTTAAACACTGACTTAAGTGCACAATCCGTTTAAAACCAGCTGTGAGACTGTGAGGACTCGGTTTGAGCGCCAGGCAGCCTGCAGCCTGCAGCGGCTGCCCCCTCACATCGACTGCTTCCGAAATACAGCTTTGACCAGAAGGATCCGTTTCTGTCGTTCAGAAGCGTTTTCTTCTCTAAAACTCGTCTTTCTGAATAAAACGTTTCTTTTTTCTCTCTCTTTCAGACCAAACACACACGAGTCGACTTCATCGGGATCAGTAACTTTGCTGTGAATGAGCTCAGATCACCAGCAGATAAAACATGAACTGAGCAGTCAAACATTCGTGATGCAGCATCAGAACTCTGCGGGAACCTCGGCCCGTTTGCGCTTTTACGCGCGGAGAGAAAAACGCCTTCCTACCTCGCAGGTTCTGGATCCTCACCACCACCTCAGCGGGCTCCCGCAGGATACGCGCCAGGTACAGACGCCCCGAGTCCCGCTCGATCTGAACCGGCGAGTCGGCCTCGGATATCACCTCGAACCACCGCTGCTCGAACCTCTGGTCCGGCACCGTGAACACCAGGTCCCCGACTCTGACGTGGTCTGGGACGGTCACGGTGTAGGTCAGCTTCTCGGACAGAGCGCGGGGCCGCCGCCGCGCTCTGCGGGTGCGGCGGACGTTGATGCGCAGGAACACCGGTTCACCTATCAGCGCCACATCTCCGCCGTCTTTCACGTAAAGGCGCAGAGTCACCTGGCTGAACTCCAGCAGGGACCCGACCAGCCTGACCTGCCCGGTTTGTGGAACCACATGGAGCAGATGAGACTCCGGTGACGCGTAAAAACTGACGCGTCCGTTCCTCGCTGCGTCTCCGTCCTTCGCGTCAAAGCGGGCCAGTTCCGTACCGAGCGGCGTCAGCTCGTCCACTTCAACCGTCTGGTTTCCGCTGGTGAACCGAGGGATGTTGTCGTTCCGGTCCGACACTTCGACCTGGACTGCGGCCGGTCTCCTCACACACCGCGGTGGCAACTCCACTGTCAGCTCGTACATCGCTATAAACTCCCGGTCCAGAGGTTTGGCGGACACCAAACCCAGATGCCCCCGGTGGTCCCGGTGGCCGTGGTAGTGAACAAGCCTAAAATCCGACGCGTAATTCCCCATGAGGCTGGCATTCAGGTCCGCGCCAGAGCAGCCGCCGGCTCCGAGCGACAGCACCACCCCGTCCACCGGCGTCCCGGCCGGGGAGTTCTCGGCTATCTGTCCGAAGTAGCGCACTGGATGCCCGGGCTGCGCGGACAGACACGCCGGACAGGCATGAAGCAGCAGCAGCAGCGGGAGCAGGTGGAGGGGGGGAATGTGCAGGAGGACCGCTCCGGTTGCGGCTTTGATCATGTTTCCATCAAACCCGTTTCAATTGGAGAAGACAGCAAAGTGTCCTTCAGAGCCACAGGAGTGGGTCTGTCTTCACTGCTGATCCAAATGAAAACGCGTAAAAAGAAATGTGTCTGCGGGAAAGAGCGAAGTTCCTGATGCTCGAAAGTGAGAGCGGCTTAATCAACGTTTATGTTTAACAGCTCGAATTAACTCCTAAATCCTGTTCGGTGAGTGAAGAGCTCAAAGCCCATCCAGAGCCTGAAGGGAAAACATCAGTGACAGCATGAAGCCGATACTCCTCTCCGCTCAATTAATAATTCAATCAAAAGACTTTTACGCACGAGTGAAAGAAAAGCTGTCCTTTTTCCTCTGCCGCTGGTAAAAAAGCATTCACATTAGTAGAAGTGAAGGAGAAATATAATATTCCGACTATATTTTCCTCAGTTCTGTTCAAAATGTTCCGTCCAGATGATGCTGATGATGCGCCAAGTTGTTCCAGAGTGTGCGGAGCGTCTCCACCGGAGGATGGATGAGACTGACGGGCGCAGAGACATCCAGCAGACCCCATGTGGCTCCGCAGGCACCGCCCAACCAGGAGGAGACGGGCCAATCGCGTAGCGGGAACGGGTCTGACTGACAGGCTGCAGGATCCGCCCACTGACATGCTGAGTCAGGTGAGAGAGAGAGAGAGACCTGATGACTGGTCCTTTACATCACACAGGTATGAGATGCAGGTGAGTCAGCACATCAGAAAAATGTGAGCTAGTTTTCTACACCTGAACCTGCAGGCTGAGACACTCTGAACCTGCTGTGTAACCGTATGCAGCGTTTAGATATGAGCACATCTAAATATACCAGAATTCATTTCACATTCATCTCCTTCACCAGGAGGTTAGTACAGGAAGTGACCTGTGAACCATCTGCAGCTACAGATCCCAGGCCTGCAGGGTGGCGCTCATGCACCTGTGTGACAGGAGGCGATGCAGAGAAGGAAAAGTGGTTTAGTATGTTACAGTAACTACGACACTGTTAATGCGCAACATGCCGCCGGTTTTGACCATTAACGAGAGCCGGACGCCAGCGGCCATCATGTCAAAGTGTCAAAAGCAGTTAGACTTGTAGTCTCGCCAGCGGTGAAGCTCTCAGGATGGTGATGTTGGACTGTCGGTCCAGCACAGACTCAAATAACTCAACAACTGTTGGATGGATTGTCATGAGGTCTGGTTCATATATATCCAAACAGAACTGGAAGAACTTTGGTGATTGATTTGTCATGTGGTGCCACCAGCAGGTCGTTTTTAGTTCACCCACTGATGATCCCCAGAGGACGAAATGTAATTCAGATTGTAGCAGCTAATGTTAGCATGCTAACGTGCCGAACTGAGGCTTTGAGGATTGTCTCTGCTCCAAGAGCTGCTAGCGTGGTCCATGGTTGGCGTTACTACAGCGAGGAACACGGCGGCACGTGTCAGGAAGAATCAGCATCTGTTAACGGGCTGAACACCAGAAATGAAGAGCGACGTACAGCTCAGAACTGGCTTAAACCACGAAAACGAGAGTGAGACGCCACTTTGAATTCAAACAAAGATGACAGAGAAGAAGAGATCAGGATGGTTTTCAGCTTCCACTTTAAGAGAAGCAGCCCGTCTGTGCAAAGCAGGTTTTTACCGCCTATTTTTACCTGTATTGTTAAGTGGCGACCTCTAGTGGTCGTAGTGATTATGACAAGAGCAAAGCAGGAAGTCAGGTGATGTAGTATAAAGACCAAGAAAGTCCTCATATGGAGGAGGGTGGAGAGGATGGGTGAGCAAACAAACACAGGACTTTCACTCAGGAGACTGTTCATGTTTTGAGTGAAACTGAAAGTCGAGGCTGAACTATTTTAACGTGTGAAACGCTAAAATACTTCAGCCTCGTGTGAAATGCTACCTGAGTTACACAACGTACGTAACAGTGATCGAGTGGTTTTGGTGTGAAAAGCGTTCTTATCTGCTGTTTTGGGAGTCGATTCATTCGTTTAGTAAACAGGACGAGATGTTTGTGCTAGAAATAACCTCTGTTGTGAATTTCTGTAAAACTGATCCGCTGACGTCTTCTGTCTGGTTTCAGAGCCACCTGGTGGATTAACAGCATACCTGCACAGACCGGGATCCTCCTGCAGATCTGTGTGCCGCTGATTTTCAGAGCAGCTCCAGCCTGTCCCTTCACACCGGACCACAGACGCTCTATATTTCCACTTGTCGCTGTGTTAATAATTAGAAATATAAATGAAGATGAATCACACAGTGGACACAATGAGGCTGTCATCAATACTCTCTGTGGCACCTGTGATCAAACACTCGTGTCCACGCTATTGTTTCAGGCTGTTAACCTTTGACCTCCATTGTTCACGCTGTGTCACGTGTGGACATCAATACATCACTGACAGCAGTGTGTTTATTCTAAAAAGCCACCATATTTCAGTCCAGGTCTCAAAAGACGTGTCCTTTTAAAGGGATGTCCCTCGAATTCCCCCATTTATCTTATCTTATCTTATCTTATCTTAAAACATCCAAATTCCAAAACATGTTTTCTCACT
Organism: Chelmon rostratus; assembly: GCF_017976325.1. NCBI lineage: Eukaryota > Metazoa > Chordata > Actinopteri > Chaetodontiformes > Chaetodontidae > Chelmon > Chelmon rostratus. Next base: position 1,630,264 of record NC_055665.1, on the reverse strand, counting down.
CGTCAGTTTCTGAGACGACCTCTTGACCTTTCACAGGTTTTATTTCAAATAGTTTCTTGTCATCTTTCAACGCAGGAAACAACGATACAAGAAGTATTCTGATTATTTACTCCAGTAAAAGTACAAATACTACACTGTGAAAATACTCCACTACAAGTTAAAGCCCTGTATTCCAACCTTACTGCAGGAAAACCATCAGAATGAAAGTACTTGAAGTCAAAGTGCTGTAAAATGTTCCTGTCAGTGTTTGCTGCTGTAGTAGTTTTTAGCTCATTTTGTGCCTCAAATTTGTGATTGTACAGTTCTACATGTACTTAGTTACATTCCTCCACTGGTGAAGAAGCAAAGTTTTCATCCACCACCACTGGGATGGAGTCAGAAATCTCTTTAATTTTCCCCTTTTCATTTATTTATTTGATATTATGATTCTACAGACAGCAGTTAATAATCACTCGTGTCCCAGAAGTCTTTTCTTTCATTTGGTTCTTCGGTTCAGTTTCATCATTTCTCTTCCACCTGCTGTGATTTGTTCCTTTCATGCTCACGGAGGGAATTGAACCGCAGAGCCTTCCACTGTTAATGCCTTGCTTTAAAAGCCTCGGTCTGGAGGCCGTTCACTGTTTCCTGTCTGCAGGAGTGATGGCGGCCTGCAGCAGCATCATTTATCAGCGGGGATCTTTTCAATAAAAGAACAATTTCCCTGAGATCAATATGTTTTCTCTCTCTCTCTGCTTCAGGGGTTTAAAGTGAAGAAAGATCTTCATTGTTCAGAGAGAATCCACCCGTTTCCCCTCCGTCAGAGATCAGATCAGCCGTCTGTGGATCACTCAGGAAATCCTCCGAATGTACGAATCATCTGCACGTGTTTTGTTCTTTATAAAATCAAAATGAAAAGTGTCTCATGGAGGGAGGAGAAGGAGGAGGAGGAGGAGGAGGAGGAGGAGGTCTGCATGTGATCAAACAGGAAGTGGAGAGTGAAATAAAGTTGTTCTGGAATAAGATCACCTGGATCAGCCATCTTTAAACATTTTTTTTCTTGTATTTTATTTTGAAGTTCTTTGTTTCTACATGTTGCTGCATAAGTTTAGATTTTATCGATGAAGAACTATCAGGCGGGTTTGTGTCGCTCTCTCAGTGTTTCACTGTGCTGTGATATTTGTCAGTAAAGTGTGTGTAGCTGCAGTGAGAACAGGGTCAGTCACTACGATCACGATCTGAAAAACAAAGCGATGAGAAAACAGGAAACAGAAAATGTAAATGACTGAACTGACTCGTCACAGTGGAAACTTGCAGCTTTAATCTTTATTGAGGAGGAAACTGAAAGTTTTTGGTGAAAAAAGTAAAAAAAACAAGCTGTTTGATCTATTTTTAGGCCGAATGACTCGTTTAATGATGATAAAGAACATTGTGATGATTCCATTTGAAATCAGCTCGTGTTGATCACTGTCTTCATACGACGTCCCTCCTGATCTCATACTTCATGTCCTTCTTTGTTCATTGTGAGATCCAGATCCTGGAGGTTTACCAGGATCTGACCCAGGATTCAGTGCTGGAGTCATTTGAATCTGTGTTCGTCCTCCTTAACCCGACAGGAAGCGGCTCCATTTCAGGAGGAGGCCGTTCTCCGCCGGCCGGGCAGAACTTCGTCCTCCAGAATCAACTTGACGTCTTCGCTTTTGAAATGCAGTCGCGGCTTCGGGCCTCGTTTCGTTCCTGTCGATCAGCTCTGCGGCGCTGCACACAGGCGACACGTTGGCTGCGGCCTCCAATCAGACGGTCACGCTGCTCAGAGTCCATCAGGAGGCGTTCAGAGGAGGAACTCGCCGCGGTGACATCACCGCTGGACCAGAGACGAGTGCACGGAGAACAAACCGGCAAACAGAACGTTTAGTCTTCATCAGGAAGTCTTCAGCTGCGGGTTAAACATCATAGCAGCTCAGAGTTCATGGATCAAAGGAGGTAAACCTGTCACACCTGCGTCTGCATCAGTCCTGGCTGACTGCAGCTCGATGGAGCCAGACCCCCGTCAGACACGAGGACAGCCTGCTGGTTTCTGAAGAGGTTTAATGTGGAGCGCTAACCTGCACAGGTGTGACGCATCCAGCTGATCAACAGTCCATCAGGAGACAAAGAGCTTCTCGACTCTATCACTGACAGAATATAATCCCTAAACCCTGACCTGACTCTGACCTCAACCCTAAAACCAAATCCTGGTCCTCAGACAGGCTTTCCTGGGAGGAAGGGCCAAAAACAGTACGAAAACTCTCTCAAAAGTTCCTCCGTTTCCAAAAGTGTCCTTCAAACTGTTCACAGCAGCAAAGTCACGTCGGGTCCTCAGAGTTTTTAGTGTGTGTGTGTGTGTGTGGGGGGTTTCCTGGTTCCTGTTACTCAAAGTTTTCTCTCTGATTGGAATCGATAGAAAGCAGCTGTCACATCCATTAACACAAACCTTAACGGCTAAAATCTTAAACACATCGGCTCCAGTGTGGCCCTCCAGCCAGGTGACAACAGGTGAGCGGAGGTTTCATATAGTTCAAGGATGATCTTTGGGGTCAGGTGAGAACGCCACTCACTAATTATTAAACTGTATTTCTGAAACCTCCTCATAAATATATGTAATATGACAATAAATGTGGAGAAGACACTGAAGCTCATTTTCATCATCCTGTGAGTAAAATCAGATACAGTTTGACTGAAAATATCATTTAAATGATTAATTAGACATAAAAAAAAACTGATGATTATAATGATCATGATAATCGTGATGTTCCTGCTTCCTCATTTTAACCTCCTCAGACTGACTTTGTGACTTTTATGTTAAAGTGACTCAAACATGTTCACAGTGGCAGAGTGTTAATGTCAGCAGGTGCGTGTCTGAGGAGGTTTAGTAAAGACACACAGTGTGTCAGACCCTCCTGGAAGCTGTACAGTATTTACCCAGAATGCTCCACGGCTGACTTTGGCTCGGTTACACACACTGATGCTGTATGTTTTCACTCAGAGGCAGCTTGGCTAAATATACCTGCTGTTCTACACACACCTTGACAAGCTGCGATCACACTGGGCTCATTTCATTATGCCGCATGATGGCGTTTCACCACATGCAAACGAGTTTAATTAAGCCGAAACGTATTAGTCAGTGGAGTGTGAGTGGATGAGTATGTAAATGTGCAGCGGCGCGGAGGAAAATCAGATCACATGTATAATAGGAGGAAAGATAAAGAGGTTTAATAGCTCGCAACGTGTCATTAAACGCTAAACAGAGTAAACACGATTAGCTCGTCTAGACCAGAGAGATGAGATCAGATGAGATCATTCTCACAATGATACAGATTCAGAAAATAAGATCCAGTTTTTATTTTGTCAGCCGAGTTTCACTTTAACCCTTCACAAAGTCCAGGGTCTCTTCATCACAGCTCCTCCTCTTCCTCTGCAGAGGGAAAGGAAAAGCGAGTGAGCTGTGATGAAAGCGTGACTGAGTGCTTTTGACAGGACATCCGACACCGTCAGCTCCGTCACACTGCTTCACCGAGGGCCTGAACTGCTGTGATTTGGCTTCAGACATCTGTCAGATGCAGACCGGCGTGGGGGGGGGCAGGCCAGGTCAGAGGGTTGATGGTTCAAATCCAAGACGTGTAACAGAGAGGGGGAGGATAACGTGTCAGTGTCGCGTTTTACCTCCAAGACGAGAACATAGGCGTGTCAATGAAGGTGCAGTACCAGCAGGGGGCGATAGTTACGGGACTAACGCAGAATAAAGAGCGTCAAAAGAAGACTTTCACCCAGGACACCAAAGTTCACGAGGCCCGAAACCAAAAGTCCGAAATTAATTAACAGCCATGATTCAAAAACAGTCTGAACTCAAACAGTTTCCTGAAGTGTTCCTGAGTCCAGGTATTAATCTCTTCATCCAATCACGTGTTGACAAAGTGTTGACCCTCGCTCCATCCTCGCTGTTAACCACTGAGCCTTTCAATCATGATGCTATCACCTGTTACCAATCAACCTGTTTACCTGTGGAATGATCCAAACAGGTGTTTTTGGAGCGTTCCACATCTTTCCCAGTCTTTAGTTGCTCAGCAGGTGATCACATTCTGTTTGACTGATGTTCGAAGTGTCTCAGTTTATGTGGAATCGGGGTAGTTCTTAACCTTCGTAGAAAACACTCTCATTTAACTCAAACCATCTCTTCGTGAACACTTCGTTTTTGGTGCCAAAACAAACTGCAGCCGTCACCTGAAACGTTTCTGTATAGCTGCATGTCGCAGGTTTTGCTATTGCTAACTTGACCACGGAACACAGAGCGTGTTCACTTCACGTGTAGGTGACACTTAGACGGTGGACCGGTTGGACTGAGGACACCGTGGACAGTTCAGGTCCTCTAGCAGCTGCCGGCCTGGATTGTGCTCAGCCGCTCTGATGCAGTTCCATCACGTCTTCGCTGGGCGTCGCCTTGACAGTGACACAAAAGACACTTTGAGCGGCATCTGCAGGGATCCAATGAGAATCAGATTTCAAACCACCTCCAAGCGTGCCGTGGATCCAGTTTCTAAAACCAATCTGGATACGACAAAAACTGGATTCACACTGCTGGTCTGAACTGGATTCAGGCTGCTGGTCTGAACCGGAAACCTCATGCTGGACACGCTGGAGCATGTTGGATGGATAAATCGATCGTCCCACTGTCAATCACCTGGTGGACCTGCAGATACGAAGAGGTTTCTGTACTGTGGTGAAGTTATGTTAGTGCCAGACCAGATCCTCACACATCCAGAGTCCGGACAGATGGTTTAAATTAAGAGGAGGGAGGTGGAGGGAGGTGGAGGGAGGTGAGCGACAGTTATCCTCCACTCTCCATCTGTCCAAAATGTCACACAGCAATCTGAGAAGCATCAACCCCAACCGACGAGTGAGGAACACATGTTTCTACCAGACTGGTGTGTGTGTGTGCGTGTGTGTGTGTGTGTGTGTGTGTGTGTGTGTGTGTGGAGCAGATGAAAAGCAGGCTCCTTTAAACTGAGTGGTATTTCCCTTTAAGTGCAAAGTTGAATCTCTCTGCTTCAGCTGACTGACAAGTTTCTGACAGACACAAACTGTGTGATTACTGCCCTCCACACACACACACACACACACACACACACACACACACACACACACACACACACACACACACACACACCTTATGACCAGTAAGAGCAATAATAATTACACAGGAATGAATGAAAAAAGAGAAGAGTGGCAGAGTAAAACACTTGATGGCTGTTGGACTCGTCAGTGTTGGAACGGTGCCACACACACACACACACACACACACACACACACACACACACACACACACACACACACACTCTGTCTCTAATAATGGTGTTTTCAAAGAGCTGTCAATCAGCTGGCGCCCGGGCTGCTCACCTACAGACGGTAGAGGATCTGATGTCTCCGTCTTAGTTTTCTTCACAGTTTGTTTAGACTGAAGCAAAATGCAAAAACCTAAAAATATTTTTCTGTGTCAACAAAACTTTTGTCACTGAGAAATCAAATGAAATCCAGCTGCAGGTGTTTCACTGAGAAGCAGCTGAACCCGAGCTGAGGCGAGAACAGAACAACTGACCAAACTGACTAGGATGAAAATTCTCACTTGTACTCTTCATACATCTTCATCATTCACGTCGTCGCTCTTCATCAGCTCATAAAGAGCGGCTGCAGAGAGACGTCTGACGCTCTGAGCGGGACGCTGCATTTATGTCGCTGCAGGTTTGGGCTTCAGGGTTCAAGGACGCCTTGATATGCAGACTGGAGGACAGGCGGGACCGAACAGAAGACCTGCTCCCCCTCCTGAGCCACGGCAGGAACAACGAACGAAGAGAACACACCAGAAACTCTTCAGAACGTCGTGGAAAACGATCGGATCTCGTTTTGCACTCAGAGTGATGCAGATGTTTTATCACCTGTCAATCATCTGTTTCCAGGTCTCGTGTTCTGTGTTTGCGATGTTGTGAACTTTGACCTGCCCGTGTTATTGGTACCTGAACCTCATCATGGATCAACCTGGAGGTCACACAGTGGATTCATTGAATTTTAAAACTTTATTAAATTCTCAGAGCTCAGAAAAGATTTTAATGAATCTCAGAGACGCTGAAGGCCGAATCACACTGACGGAAATATCATCATTTACCTGTTTCCAACACTTCAGACCATGAAGACTCAGTATCAGCTGCTCTGTCCTCAGGTCAAACTGTGTTATTAGAAATAAAACTGAAGTATAGAAAAGTCATTACAGGTACATGTTTGTGCTTAATTAAGTATGTTTGACAAATACTTTTAAAAGTCTATTTCTAAATAGATGTAATTAAGTTCTACCTAAATGTATTAAAAATGAATATTTTAATTTTGCAGTGGTATTTCAAAGTACTTTACTGCAAGTGATTATAACTTTTTGAAGTGTACTTGAAGTGTACTAAATTATTGAAGTATATTTCCAACACGTTGGTGATATGATACAATTATACTGCGAGTGTGTTTTGATGCTCGGCTGCTGATTGTACCTGCTGAACTTCAGAACACTTAGAGTTCGTAAAAAGTTGAGCCAATTTAGCAAATATTTATACTTCAAGTATACTCAAGTGGTACTCAAGGATGACTTGAGTACACTTACCTCCATAGTTTGGATGGAAATGTGGCTCATCAGTACTCACAGAGTCTGTGTCCACCTCCCCACAAACACCAGAGTCAGACCTCTCACTGCATCAACGTTTCTAGATTCAAAGCAAACTGATTCATCAGTTCATCATACAGGAGAGCAGAGTGCGATGCATCCATCCAAACCCGGAGCGTCTGCAGCGGCTGAGAAGCAGGAAGTGCTCCTCTGATAAACAGTGAAGCATGCAGAAATCCAGCGCTGCAGGCTCGCTCTGTTTAGGAGGGAAAGTGACGGAGTCAGTAGATTCTATATTAAGATCCTCTCCTCCGACAGCCAGCGTTTCCACCCCGAGTCATCCCTCTCTCCTCTGCAGGCCGTCCTGCCGCTGTCAACTCGAGGTCGGCCGAGATATCAGGCTGCTGCCTGCGAGCCGCTCCGTCTGCTCCTGATGCACGCCCATCAACTCAAAAAGCTCCGCATTCATTTCATTAAAGGTCCAGATGTTCTGTTCCTCAACAAAACGTTTCTTCTGATCCACTGTGAGGAGCTACAGCAAAAATCTGTTTACTGAAGCTTCAGATGCTTCATTTACAGTGAAACAGTGAAGATCATTAGCTTTGATTTGATGACTTATTGATGTAAAAACATCTAAATGTCCAAGTTAAAACTGGGCTTTTAGGTTAAAACAGGGGGGTCGAGGGGTCAGAGCGTGGCTAGCCTAGCTTAGCATAAAGACTGGAAGCAGGGGCAAACAGCTAGCCTGGTTCTGTTCAAAGTTTAGAAGTATTACAACAGCATCTCTAAAGCTCACAGATCAACATGTTGGATCTGATTTTTTGACTTTAAGCAAAAATGTAAAAGCAGTTTGTGATTTTCGGGGTAATTTTACACCACTTTTCTTTCGCTGTATGCTGCAGCCAGACGTCCTGCACTGAAGAGCTGAATGAACGGACGAACGCACAACCAGGAGGCCAAACAATTACATGCACGACAAAAACGTGATGAAGAAAAGACACGATGAAACATTGAAAAAAGTCAATTTAAATCAAACTGAACTCAACAGCTGGAAGGAAGGAAAAACAACCAAAACAGCAGAGCGTCGCTGTTACGAAACTCTGAACTTCCTCTCTGGTTAGAACAAATTTGCTGTGATGTTAAAACTGAGTCTCGTTGTTCTTCTCGACTCCTCACGTCAGCAGTTTGTCACATTTCTCTCAATAATCAGTTTTCAGCAGCTCTCGGCACCGTGTGGCGCTGCGGGGCCCGCAGGAAGCTTAATGACCGCGGCCTCCCCCCGCCTGCCGGCCTCCCTCCTCCCGCCGGTCACCGTCACTGCCGGCCTGACGGCTCTTGATGAATGACGTTCTCCGCCTCGACAGACTGAAACCGACGCCAGGCGGGGTGGGGGGGCGATTCAGCTGCTAGCCATCAGCCCTCCGCCCTCTGAGGCCCCGCCGCCGTAATGAGCCCGCCGCTCGGTTCAGCGGAGGGCCACGGGGGCCGAGGCCGAGCGGCGAGGGCCGAGCGTGACGACGTGACGGAGCTGGTGAGGAAACGAGGGAAAGGAGCAGCATGTCACTGCTGTCAGGAGAAATTCCTCCAGCTTCTTCTCTCCAACCTTCGTCCACCGAAAGCAGAGCAGCTCCACCCGTCTTCTTCACCTTCACACACGTTCACACACGTTCACACACGTTCACACACTGCAGCTGCTGCTGCTGCTGCTGCTGCTGCTGCTGCACACACTTGCAGTCTGATGTTCGATCTGACGGGATCAGAAGCAGCTTCGCTCGCATTTAACAACAGTTCAGCAGCTCGGGAAACAAATACAAACATAAGAAGATCAAAACCAGTTTCATGTCTGCGTGGTCTCGCTGAGGCCTGTAAACAACACGCTCTCATTCCGTGGTTGAATTAGCAATAATAAATATGCAACATCTGGTTAGACTTTCAAAATAAAGCTTTCTGTGAACATTCACAGTTTGGTTACGTTTAGGCACCAAAAGATCTTTGTATTCAAACAATCAGACCTGGTCTCTCATGTGATCTGACCTCCACACCTGGGTGCACTTTGTCACCCTTTCTTTTCTATTTTGTCCTTCGCCCTGTCTTTATCGCCCCCTGCTGGTACAGCACTTCCAGACATGTGTACTTCAGGCAAAACGTGACACTGAGTTGCAGTTCTGTTACCGGGCTGAGCGGTAAGTACGCAGCTGGAGCCACAATATGGTTAGCCTAGCTTAGCATAAAATCTGGAAGCAGTTAGGATCAGTTAGCCTGAGTCTGTTTTGTGTCTTTGCTAATATATTTCAAAAAAAGTGTAATAATTCTTTAGCTGTTAGTGGAGAGACTCTTTATTTCAGGTTAGATGATGCTTCGGCCTTCTGTCTTTGTTTATTCTGCACATAAACATGCGTGTAAAAATATTTATTACCTTAGAGGGAGTGTTGGAACGATTTCTTTATGAACAACAGAGTATCCATCCGCTCTGTACTCCACCTGTATGCAGGTTGTGCATATAATCACTGCTGTTTGTCACGTAAATATTAATACAAAACTCCCGTCAAAACCTCAAACTTCTGCAAAGAACTTCATAGATTCATAGTTTCACTTGACTGTGTGCTTGAAGCTATTCCTAAACGTCCTCTAGTTCTTCCTGTTTCTCACGACAACCTGAAACCTCCACACCTGAGCCACCAGCCGCAGAGCCGCCTCCACCCTCACATGAAATATTTCCATCCTTGAGTGCAGCTGAGCTGTAAAACATCTCTGTCGTCGACATACGGCGTCACCGCTCAGACGTCCGACCATCAATTCTTCATCATCTGTCCTTGGTCGGTTGAGGCGTCGCAGCTCTGCGACCTCTGGGGAAGAAACCAACAGAGAGACGGAGAGGACTCAGGTGACGCCTCTGCCAAGAACAACAGAGGAGACTGTTGAATCATTGATGGAGCAACAGACAAACGTCTCGTGTAGCATGCTAGCTCGCTCACATGTGAAAGCATCCATCGCTTTCTCTTTTTGGGAAAGTCTGACTTTTGACTTTGACTTTTATTTCTCATCCTGCACATCAGGCAGCTGGTGGTTAATGGACGGGAAGTGATGTCACCAAGAAAGTTAAAGGACACTGTCGAGTTATTTTGCTGTAACATCAGTTTGCCTAAACTTGAAAAAGGCCTGGAGGTTCACTAACGGAGGACGCTTTGGGGCAACTCAGCTTTCTTTCTTTATTTCTAAAGAATACAGCAGGTTGAAAACCTTTAACAGAAATACATGATCATAATTAATCATTCTGAAAGGGATACATAAACATCATCAGAACTTAAATATGCTTCAACATTTTACTTTGGACCATAAATTTATTTAATTTAACTTTTCAAATTTATATTAAACACAAATTGAAAGAGCAAAATCAAACTCATCTTCATTTAATAAATCAAACAACGCATACCAGCAGCGTCTTTATGCCTCCACATCGGTGTCACTCACTGCTGCTGGGTTAGCCTCTGCCGCTGCTGCTGCTGCTGTTGCATGGCTTTCTTTGTTCTTTGACCAAACCCAGGTGTGTCCCAGCAGCCTCCAAATTACCTGATTCTTCCTCGACTCACTGCTTCCCCCTACTGATCTGTCAGTTCTAGGTCACGGCCATTGACTGCTGCTGGTATCACATAAATAAACCATTAAATCAACTACTTTATTAAATTTACAAAATTAAATTTAATTAAATGGGAGGAGGAAAATAAATAAATAAAGTATTGTCTTTGACATAACACCTCCCACTTGAGCTCCTGGTTATTTTAACCCAAGGAGGGTTAGTTCACATTTTGTCTGAAAACAGCAGAAACACACTGAAGCCGTTTTGGTCTTCAGACACGTTGACGCTGAACCAGACAGGAAATGTGCACCAAAACCAGGAGCTGAAAGAGGCTAAAAAGCGAAACCCTGCTGCAGAGTTGGAGTCCATCACCACAACAACCTCTTTGTATTCCAGTCATCTGATGGACTTTTAATGTAAAACACGCTGACAAGTGAGTCCACCCAGGAGGTCCTCAGTCTGGACGCTCTGCTGTTTGTCTTGGCCGTCCTCAGCTTGGACTCCTGGTTAAAACAATGCAGCTCTCACACCAGCACTCAGCTCAGGTCTGGGTAGAGTTACCTGCCCTGTCAGGGTACAAATGACAGATGTAGCTGCTGTGAAGTCTCTCAGAACTTGTCTGACGACACCAAATTACAGTCAAACAGTAAAATCCCACATCTGCAATGAAGGGACCTGGACAGGGACTGTGGGAACGAATGCAGATTTTCTCCGAGCTGTCTGAGGAGTTTCTGCTAAACGGAGGTTTGAACACCTTCGTGGGACTCAGGGATCATTTAACTCTCCGCTTGTTTAATGTTAGTTTAAAGGATAACTTTCGTTTTTTACAACCTGGACTTTATTTGTAGCATTAAATACGCCCATTTACTCCCCCAGACAACTTTGGTGGCATTTGGAGTCGTTTTGAAGAAATTAGCCCAGAGGAGCGGCGCGTATATCCGTATAATGCGAGTACTCGGGGCATCCATGCTCAGCCTCTATATAACACATAATCTGCAGAAACTCGTTCATATTCCAATATTTTGTTATGATATGCTGGTGCTATTCCCCTCTGAGCCCGTGGTGGCATGTTATCAACATCCAGCGTCTCTAGACAACTACCTCTGACGTGGATGATGTCATTTTTGAGTGCCGCGCGCTGCGAGCAGCCAGCCACAACACGGCTAACTCTGCGGCGGTCGGCTAGTTTAGCTGTAGTTTGCGACTGTTATTTTTCACAAAATGGGTGAATATTTTTCCGACTCTGAGGTGGTGGACGATGACTTTGTTTACGATGGACGTCCTTACCTTTTGAGCCGGAGTACACGGACGAGGAGCTCGTTGAAAGGAGGACGCGGAGGCAGAGAGAGGAACAGCTGGCCAAACAACAACAAACGGCTGTGCGTCCACGAGTAGACGGTAACTGGTGGTGTTCTTGTGGACAATGTTCATCGATGAAGTGAAGGATTCATGTTCCTGCTTTATATCCGGTACAGAGGGCTGGGGGGTGTGAAGGGGCTGCTTTTAAAAGCACCTCGTTGGCCTGTGGACACTAAGAACCATCACACAGTTATGTTTTGGAGTTTAGTGGAAACTGGTTGTTGAGAGTTTTACTATAAATGTGTTTGACGTCCTCAATCCGACGCCGTTAAACAGGAGCTTCAATTCAACAAGTGGCCTCGAGCTAAAACGAACAGATTCGTCCTTCAGTGGAACGAACGAGTGATTTAGTTTATCATGTTGGTTTTCACGCACAGATTTCTGTTTGAATGAATCTGTTCATGAAATCATCATAAAATGAAACAAACGTAAAATTAATATTTTCTTCATTGTGTTTAAATCATGACTGAGAGAAAATCTGAAATGATAAATCACTATAACGTTATGTCAAAGTTCACAGTTATAAGCAAATCCAGATCTACGATCTAAGTGTGTGTGTGTGGACTCGCTTTGAGGGGACAAAAGTCAAGTCCTCATAATGTAAATTAAATTGATTTAATTCACATACATCAAATCTTTGGGTGAAGACTTGGGTTAATGTTTGGGGAAGGTTTAGTCTCCAGGAAATGAATGTAAGTCTATGTTAAGTCCCCAAAAGTGATGGAAACCTAAAGTCTCTGTGTGTGTGTGTGTGTGTGTGTGTGTGTGTGTGTGTGTGTGTCCATATGAGTGTGTGTTTATTGTTGAGCTGTCTGTCTTAATCTCTTTGTCACTTTTTCCAACGGTCAGATTGTCTGAAACTACAGATTCTATCTATTGTCTGTCCCCAACACACACACACACACACACACACACGCACGCACGCACACACATGCACACACACACACACACACACACACAGACACACACACACACACACACATTCAGACTAGAGGAAGCAGCCTGTCAGGCCCTAACTTCATTGTCAGGATCACAGTGTGTGTGT